>NC_069504.1:521127134-521139634 GCF_027579735.1 Bombina bombina
AAATTGCTATTTTATAGCACTTGGTGAGATGATAAAGACAATATGAGTCACTGTGAGTGGAAAATAGATTTTATAGATTTTTTTAAAAAAGCATATAAACAATATAATAGTTATACTAAAAACATCAATTTAAAGGGCCGTCTCCCTTGTTATATAAAATTCTCAGATATAAAAACATGCATAGAATATTTGACACTTTGACACTTTAATAGTGTTTACATATGCTGCCCCATACATAAATTTATGCAGGTGTCCGTCTCTATTGAACGTATAGGCAAATAGTTGGTGTTTGTATATCCTGCTATATTCAGGTAGATAATAACAGCAGTGTAGTTCAGATTTGCATAACACTTTAGCCGATGTTACAAAAGTTACTTAATGACAGCGGTGCAGTTCAGATTTGCATAACACTTTAGCCGATGATACAAAAGTTACTTCTAGACAAGTATTTTCTTTGGGTGAGACAGGTTACTATACAATATTTTCTCAGTACCTGTTATTCTCCAAACCCGTCTGCAGCGTCCGAATCCCCTTCTCACCTGGTAACTGATCAGCGCCGCATGTGTCCTGGCGTCTGACGTCACAGCTTGGTATCTCGGGTGGGATTGGCTGGGATTTGACAAATTCTTTTGAATGATGAGAAGAAAACTTTTATAAAGTAACAATATTTGTAGATGGATCCTGCACTTAGTGCTAGATGCACGCAGGATATTAAAGGTTCCAATAGGAGTGTAATAGGCAACCCGGGTTGTTACAGCTTATAAACTGAAATCGTAAGGTATCCAGAAAAAGACAGTCTCTTTGTGTATTTATTTCACACAATTGCAGGGTCAGCAGTCACAAGGTTGACGCGTTTCGCTCAATATTGCACATATTGCACATTTTCTGTTAATCCAATAAACCTCATTTCACTACTGAAATATTACTGTGTCCTTCAGTTATTTGATAGATCAAAATGAAATTGCTGATCCAAACACCCAATTATTTATAAATGAAAATCATGGAAATTGTCAGGGGTGCCTAAACTTTTGCATACGACTGTATGTATGTAATATATATATATATACATACATATAAACACACACACACACACACACATATACATACATACACACACTATATGGCAGCAATTTTGCAAGAATACTAGATGACAGCACTATTTCCTACTGTGTAGTGCTCCAGACACCTACCTATGTATCTCTTCAACAAAGAATACCATTGGAACAAAGCAAATTTGATAATAGAAGTCAATTGGAAACTTTTTTTTATACATTGTATGCTCTGTCTGAAATACAAAATATTTTTTGTGTTTCTTGTCCCAATATATATATATATATATATATATATATATATATATATATATATATATATATATATATATATATATATATATATATATATATATATTACTGAGTAATCAAAGATCTAATAAACTTGGTAAAGTAAGGAGGACTCATTTACTTCCAGTAATACTAAATAACTAGGAATTTTTCTCTCCTCTCCAATATAATAGCAAAAAGGTTTGGTCATTTGATAACTAAACCAAATCCTAATAATATTCTGCAACAATGGAGTGATTTTAGAACTTAGATTTAGGGGACCAGGAGGTTGGGGACTAAGCCATGAGTGTTCTGTGGGCTAAGTAATTGTGGATGTAATTGCGTGTGTTCTAGGTGTGCCATAGGTTGGGTTTGGTAGTCTGGGGCTGCGCAGGAGTGTGGCTAACTAACCTGTCGTGAGATAAGGCACGGATTGTGGCATGGTGGAGCAACTTTCACCCTGTCCCTCAGCCCAAGCACAATGGGGGTGCAACCAAAAAGACTGGGGAGCTTTTGCACCCTTTGTGCACTCATGTAGAACTGTCACTGTTAGCTGCCCTTTCTAGCAGCAAGTCATAAGTAAAATGGCTGCAGCGGAGACTGTTCTAAATGTATTGATATACTGTATTTATAAAATAATGTGAATGTTTCATGTAGTGGTGATTGCTGTGATGTAAATCTGAAGCCAAAACCCCCACAGTAAGCTGAATGTAGAAGTGTTATGCAACACATCCTCTTTAAAGTTTCTCATGCTTCCATTGTGATGGGCTAATATACCACCTAAAATATAAATTTCCATAGTTTTCTACCATATTAGTATTTGTAAGGAAATTGGGTCCTTTAAATAGAAGTTTAGAGCAGTTTTCAGTAGACTTCTGTAACCACAAAATCCTCCTCCTATTTCAATATAACCCAAGACTTTTCAGTAATACCACCTGTGTTTATTGTAAGATATAATCCTTAGTTGGCTCACTTGCTCTATCACTTACTGTAAATTTCAAATAACATAATTTATGCTTACCTGATAAATTCCTTTCTTCTGTAGTGTGATCAGTCCACGGGTCATCATTACTTCTGGGATATTACTCCTCCCCAACAGGAAGTGCAAGAGGATTCACCCAGCAGAGCTGCATATAGCTCCTCCCCTCTACGTCACTCCCAGTCATTCGACCAAGGACCAACGAGAAAGGAAAAGCCAAGGGTGAAGTGGTGACTGGAGTATAAATTAAAAAATATTTACCTGCCTTAAAAACAGGGCGGGCCGTGGACTGATCACACTACAGAAGAAAGGAATTTATCAGGTAAGCATAAATTATGTTTTCTTCTGTTAAGTGTGATCAGTCCACGGGTCATCATTACTTCTGGGATACCAATACCAAAGCAAAAGTACACGGATGACGGGAGGGATAGGCAGGCTCTTTATACAGAAGGAACCACTGCCTGAAGAACCTTTCTCCCAAAAATAGCCTCCGATGAAGCAAAAGTGTCAAATTTGTAAAATTTGGAAAAAGTATGAAGCGAAGACCAAGTTGCAGCCTTGCAAATCTGTTCAACAGAGGCCTCATTCTTGAAGGCCCAAGTGGAAGCCACAGCTCTAGTAGAATGAGCTGTAATTCTTTCAGGAGGCTGCTGTCCAGCAGTCTCATAAGCTAAACGAATTATGCTACGAAGCCAAAAAGAAAGAGAGGTAGCGGAAGCTTTTTGACCTCTCCTCTGCCCAGAGTAAATGACAAACAGAGAAGACGTTTGTCGAAATTCCTTAGTTGCCTGTAAGTAAAATTTTAGAGCACGGACTACATCCAGGTTGTGCAGTAGACGTTCCTTCTTTGAAGAAGGATTTGGGCATAAAGAAGGAACAACAATCTCTTGATTGATATTCCTGTTAGTAACTACCTTAGGTAAGAACCCAGGTTTAGTACGCAGGACTACCTTATCCGAATGAAAAATCAAATAAGGAGAATCACAATGTAAGGCTGATAATTCAGAGACTCTTCGAGCCGAGGAAATAGCCATTAAAAATAGAACTTTCCAAGATAACAACTTTATATCAATGGAATGAAGGGGTTCAAACGGAACGCCCTGTAAAACATTAAGAACAAGGTTTAAACTCCATGGTGGAGCAACAGTTTTAAACACAGGCTTAATCCTGGCCAAAGCCTGACAAAAAGCCTGGACGTCAGGAACTTCTGACAGACGTTTGTGTAACAGAATGGACAGAGCTGAGATCTGTCCCTTTAAAGAACTAGCAGATAAACCCTTTTCTAAACCTTCTTGTAGAAAAGACAATATCCTAGGAATCCTAACCTTACTCCAAGAGTAACCTTTGGATTCACACCAATATAGGTATTTACGCCATATCTTATGGTAAATCTTTCTGGTAACAGGTTTCCTAGCCTGTATTAAGGTATCAATAACTGACTCAGAAAACCCACGTCTTGATAAAATCAAGCGTTCAATTTCCAAGCAGTCAGCTTCAGAGAAGTTAGATTTTGATGTTTGAAGGGACCCTGTATCAGAAGGTCCTGTTTCAGAGGTAGAGACCAAGGTGGACAGGATGACATGTCCACCAGGTCTGCATACCAAGTCCTGCGTGGCCACGCAGGTGCTATTAGAATCACTGATGCTCTCTCTTGTTTGATTCTGGCAATCAATCGAGGAAGCAACGGGAAGGGTGGAAACACGTAAGCCATCCTGAAGTCCCAAGGTGCTGTCAGAGCATCTATCAGGACTGCTCCTGGATCCCTGGATCTGGACCCGTAACGAGGAAGCTTGGCGTTCTGTCGAGACGCCATGAGATCTATCTCTGGTTTGCCCCAACGTCGAAGTATTTGGGCAAAGACCTCCGGATGAAGTTCCCACTCCCCCGGATGAAAAGTCTGACGACTTAAGAAATCCGCCTCCCAGTTCTCCACTCCCGGGATGTGGATTGCTGACAGGTGGCAAGAGTGAGATTCTGCCCAGCGAATTATCTTTGATACTTCCATCATAGCTAGGGAGCTTCTTGTCCCTCCCTGATGGTTGATGTAAGCTACAGTCGTTATGTTGTCCGACTGAAACCTGATGAACCCCCGAGTTGTCAACTGGGGCCAAGCCAGGAGGGCATTGAGAACTGCTCTCAATTCCAGAATGTTTATTGGCAGGAGACTCTCCTCCTGACTCCATTGTCCCTGAGCCTTCAGAGAATTCCAGACGGCACCCCAACCTAGAAGGCTGGCGTCTGTTGTTACAATTGTCCAGTCTGGTCTGCTGAATGGCATCCCCCTGGACAGATGTGGCCGAGAAAGCCACCATAGAAGAGAATTTCTGGTCTCTTGATCCAGATTCAGAGAAGGGGATAAGTCTGAGTAATCCCCATTCCACTGACTTAGCATGCACAGTTGCAGTGGTCTGAGGTGTAAGCGTGCAAAGGGTACTATGTCCATTGCCGCTACCATTAAGCCGATTACCTCCATGCATTGAGCCACTGACGGGTGTTGAATGGAATGAAGGGTGCGGCAAGCACTTTGAAGTCTTGTTAGCCTGTCCTCTGTCAGGTAAATCTTCATTTCTACAGAATCTATAAGAGTCCCCAGGAAGGGAACTCTTGTGAGTGGAACGAGTGAACTTTTCTTTTCGTTCACCTTCCATCCATGTGACCTTAGAAATGCCAGCACTAACTCTGTATGAGACTTGGCAGTTTGAAAGCTTGAAGCTTGTATCAGAATGTCGTCTAGGTATGGAGCTACCGAGATTCCCCGCGGTCTTAGTACCGCCAGAAGAGCACCCAGAACCTTTGTGAAGATTCTTGGAGCTGTAGCCAATCCGAATGGAAGAGCCACAAACTGGTAATGCCTGTCTAGGAAGGCAAACCTTAGGTACCGATAATGATCTTTGTGAATCGGTATGTGAAGGTAAGCATCTTTTAAATCTACAGTGGTCATGTACTGACCTTCTTGGATCATAGGTAAAATTGTCCGAATAGTCTCCATCTTGAACGATGGAACTCTTAGGAATTTGTTTAGGATTTTTAAGTCCAGGATTGGTCTGAAAGTTCCCTCTTTTTTGGGAACCACAAACAGATTTGAGTAAAACCCCTGTCCCTGTTCTGATCGTGGAACTGGATGGATTACTCCCATTAACAAGAGCTCTTGTACGCAGCGTAGAAACGCCTCTTTCTTTGTCTGGATTGTTGACAATCTTGACAGATGAAATCTCTCTCTTGGAGGAGAGTATTTGAAGTCCAGAAGGTATCCCTGAGATATTATCTCTAGCGCCCAGGGATCCTGAACATCTCTTGCCCAAGCCTGGGCGAAGAGAGAAAGTCTGCCCCCCACTAGATCCGATCCCGGATCGGGGGCCCTCAATTCATGCTGTTTTAGGGGCAGCAGCAGGTTTCCTAGTCTGCTTGCCCTTGTTCCAGGACTGGTTAGGTTTCCAGCCTTGTCTGTAGCGAGCAACAGCTCCTTCCTGTTTTGGTGCAGAGGAAGTTGATGCTGCTCCTGCTTTGAAATTACGAAAGGAACGAAAATTAGACTGTCTAGTCTTGGCTTTGGCTTTGTCCTGAGGCAGGGCATGGCCTTTACCTCCTGTAATGTCAGCGATAATCTCTTTCAACCCGGGCCCGAATAAGGTCTGCCCTTTGAAAGGTATATTAAGCAATTTAGACTTAGAAGTAACATCAGCTGACCAGGATTTTAGCCACAGCGCCCTGCGTGCCTGAATGGCGAATCCTGAATTCTTCGCCGTAAGTTTAGTAAGATGTACTACGGCCTCCGAAATGAATGAATTAGCTAGTTTAAGGACTCTAAGCCTGTCCGTAATGTCGTCCAGAGTAGCTGAACCAATGTTCTCTTCCAGAGACTCAATCCAGAATGCCGCTGCAGCCATGATCAGCGCAATGCATGCAAGGGGTTGCAATATAAAACCTTGTTGAACAAACATTTTCTTAAGGTAACCCTCTAACTTTTTATCCATTGGATCTGAAAAAGCACAGCTATCCTCCACCGGGATAGTGGTACGCTTAGCTAAGGTAGAAACTGCTCCCTCCACCTTAGGGACCGTTTGCCATAAGTCCCTTGTGGTGGCGTCTATTGGAAACATTTTTCTAAATATCGGAGGGGGTGAGAACGGCACACCGGGTCTATCCCACTCCTTAGTAACAATTTCAGTAAGTCTCTTAGGTATAGGAAAAACCTCAGTACTCGTCGGTACCGCAAAATATTTATCCAACCTACACATTTTCTCTGGTATTGCAACTGTGTTACAATCATTCAGAGCCGCTAACACCTCCCCTAGTAATACACGGAGGTTTTCCAGTTTAAATTTAAAATTTGAAATATCTGAATCCAGTCTGTTTGGATCAGAACCGTCACCCACAGAATGAAGTTCTCCGTCCTCATGTTCTGCCACCTGTGACGCAGTGTCTGACATGGCCCTAATATTATCAGCGCACTCTGTTCTCACCCCAGAGTGATCACGCTTACCTCTTAGTTCTGGTAATTTAGCCAAAACCTCAGTCATAACAGTAGCCATATCCTGTAATGTGATTTGTAATGGCCGCCCAGATGTACTCGGCGCTACAATATCACGCACCTCCCTCTGAGCGGGAGATGTAGGTACTGACACGTGAGGCGAGTTAGTCGGCATAACTCTCCCCTCGTTGTTTGGTGAAATTTGTTCAATTTGTACAGATTGATTTTTATTTAAAGTAGCATCAATACAGTTAGTACATAAATTTCTATTGGGCTCCAGTTTGGCATTGCAACAAATGACACAGGTATCTTCCTCTGAATCAGACATGTTTAACACACTAGCAAATAAACTTGCAACTTGGAAATACAATTCAATTAGAATAATATTAAAACGTACTGTGCCTTTAAGAAGCACAGAAGATCTATGACAGTTGAAAATTAATAAATTGAAACAGTTATAGCCTCAATCCTTGTAAACAACACAACTTTAGCAAAGGTTTAATCCCATTAGCAAAGATAACAAATTCTGAAAGCAGGAAACAAATTACAGAATAAACGTTTTTTATCTCAGTCAAACTATAATTCTCACAGCTCTGCTGAGAGAAATTACCTCCCTCAAAATAAGTTTTGAAGACCCCTGAGCTCTGTAGAGATGAACCGGATCATGCAGGGAATACAATGAGTTGCTGACTGAAATATTTGATGCATAGTAAAAGCGCCAAAAAAACGGCCCCTCCCCCTCACACACAGCAGTGAGGGAGAACAGAAACTGTCAGAAAACAGATTAAGCAACTGCCAAGTGGAAAAATAGTGCCCAAACATTTATTCACTCAGTACCTCAGCAAATGAAAACGATTTTACATTCCAGCAAAAACGTTAAACATAATCTCTAGTTATTAAACAGCTTTATGTATTTCTTACAGTGTAATTCTAGTGAAGTACCATTCCCCAGAATACTGAAGTGTAAAGTATACATACATGACATTATATCGGTATGGCAGGATTTTCTCATCAATTCCATTGTCAGAAAATAAAAACTGCTACATACCTCTATGCAGATTCATCTGCCCGCTGTCCCCTGATCTGAAGTTTACCTCTCCTCAGATGGCCGAGAAACAGCAATATGATCTTAACTACTCCGGCTAAAATCATAACAAAAACTCTGGTAGATTCTTCTTCAAACTCTGCCAGAGAGATAATAACACACTCCGGTGCTATTTTAAAATAACAAACTTTTGATTGAAGATATAAAACTAAGTATAATCACCATAGTCCTCTCACACATCCTATCTAGTCGTTGGGTGCAAGAGAATGACTGGGAGTGACGTAGAGGGGAGGAGCTATATGCAGCTCTGCTGGGTGAATCCTCTTGCACTTCCTGTTGGGGAGGAGTAATATCCCAGAAGTAATGATGACCCGTGGACTGATCACACTTAACAGAAGAAAAGTAGATTTTTCCTAACAAATGTATCATGTGACAGCCATCAGCCAATCACAGACTAGTATATGTATAGTATACACGGTTAACGTTTGCACGTGCTCAGTAGATATCCTGGTGCCTCAGAAAGTGTGCATATAAAAGCAAAATGTACAAAATTTGATAATAGAAGCAAATAGAAAGTCTCTTAAAACTGCATGCTTTTTTTTGAATCATGGAAGTTTATTATGAATTTAGTGTTCCAATAAAAGGCATGGGATACTCATGGCTTGTTAAACATTAGAATCACCTACTGGTAGAAACTATGATCATTCTTGTACTGCTCAGTATCTCTGTAAGGTTATTTGTGCTGTTACAAACCTTCCCGATTCACAGCCTATTTTATCAAAGATAGTGTAAACATTACAATTATTAGGGTTACATTACAAAAAATGTTTGAAAAATAAGTAATGTTTGTTTCTAGCATAAGGCCCTCTTTTTTTATATGGAAAAATATTCGGCATAGTGTGCAATGCATATAATGCTATTGTCTGTTTCTTGATTGACTGGAAAACAAACCCCCAAGAATAATTATTTTGCCAAGACGCAGCAAGGATAGAGAGGACTATAGTGTTGCAGGATACAATGTAATTTTTTTTTTGTTAAAAAATGATCATCATCATTTTTCATAAAAAATAATATTATAGAAAATGTTTATCTGAATACAAAAAGTAGGCCAAGGGTAATACAGGGTTAAAGTATAAATCAAGTAGAAAATGAGCAAACAAGGTGAATGGGTTATTGACTCTAAACACATATTAAGTTATTATGTTACACAAACCTAATCTGCTCAATACTAACAGTACTTACCTTTGTAATTACCTTTGTGTTGGTATTTATGAAATGGCTCAAATTGGAATACAGATCAAATGTTATTATTAATATATTTTTCCAAAACATTCTCTAATCTTTAAGAAACAGTCAAACATGCTGAAATACTTTCCATTCCATTTGGAAAGAAAATTAAATGTAATCCATTTTTCTGGATCAGAAAAGAGTAAAACAATTAAAGCTGGACGGTGGATTAAAGTATTTCAAAATATTTTCCTATAGAAAAGAAAGAAGAAAAAAATTGTTGCTTCAATTCCGTACTTTTGGCCGAGCAACAGAAACAGATATGAACTGCCAGTAATAAATTCTCTAAAAAAAAAGTAATAGACCAAGCATTGTTTAAGTTTTCATATGATGTTATAGTTTATATGATTCTGCTACTGATTTAAAGGGACGTGGTAATCATCTATAAAACATAGTAAGATCAGAAAAGTGATTAAAATCAAAACAAAAAAAGCACCCATTTACCAATAGGAGGCAATGAATTACAACTGTCAGCTATTTCTAAGGGAGACACAAAACTCATTCATTTGCTGCATCTGTACCAAGCTACATTTGTGACCAGGACTATATATTTTATATTCTGCCAGCTCAGATAGAACATAAAAGCCATTGACCTAAGAAAAACACAAATGCTTACATTTTTAGTAGCTGAGTGGGGGTTACCAAGATGAACTTAGATGATAAATTAAATTAAAACTAGCTAGTTGGCTTCCTCCACTTTCTTAAAACAAATCCCTGAAGGACAACACTATTTTTAAAATCAGCCTGTCTACTTAACCCTGGTTAAAAATGTTCTAACTGGGTAAAAGGAGCTTAGGATTCTAAAATGGAGTCAATAGCACCAATGAGACAAAAACCCTATGTAAATAAAATGGCAGTTAAACTAATACTAATATTATTTTAAGATGGATACATGTTTTCTTTTCCTTTTCAATCACTTAAAGTAATTTGAAGCCCTAATTTTTTCTTTAATGATTCAGATAGAGCCTGCCCCTATTTAGCTGCCAATCAGCACTACCCAGGTGCTGAACAAAAAAATGGGCTGGCTCCTAAGCTTACATTTCTGTTTTTTTTTTCAAATGAAGATAACAAAAGAACGAAGAAAATTTGATAATGGGAGTAAATTAGAAAGTTGCTTAAAATTGCATGCTCTATCTAAATCATGAAATTTTTTTTTGTTTCATATCCCTTTAATGACTTGGATGCAAATCAGCCAGTGTTAGAACATATCTTCTCACATACAGTTAAAATGGACAGTATTGATTTATCTGACTTGCTCCTGCATTTGGTTAAACTCATGTTGAAGGAAGAGTTTATTTGGTGGCATCAAAAGGACATTACGAAAATATTGAACCCTTATTACAATTATCAGGGGTTTACAAATAACGTTTTCTACCTTTGAAATCCAAGACAAAGGTTTAATGAATAAATAAATAAATGGAATGGCATTCTCTCATGTCCATTCAAAGGAGGTATTCATAGACTTCAAATAAATATTATTAGATAATGAGAGAAATCCTACAATTTATTTACCAAAATAATGAACACATAATTATTCCCAGTAGAAAGTCCTTAACAAGAGTTTACAGTAGGAAGTAGCTTAAAAGAAGAATGTTACTAACAACATTTTACAAATTTACAAGGAACAAAAAAAAGATTATGTGGTCATATTCCTCTGCTTATGTTCATTGGTAAAAAAAGAAATTTGGCATTAGAGACCTGGTTACAGTATAATTAGAAAGAAAAAAAAACTTAAACTATGCTTACCTGATCATTTTCTTTTGTTCTGAAGGGGAGAGTCCACAACTGCCACCAGGAGGAGGCAAAAAAAAACAGCCAAAGGCTTAAATACCTCCCCCACTTCCCTCATCCCCCAGTAATTCTGACAAAGAATTAAGGAACAGTAAGAGAAATATCAGGTGATAAAAAGATGCAAGAAAAATAAACTAAACATGGCCACCCCCCCATAAAAAAAAACATGGGCGGGGAGCTGAGGACTCTCCCCGTCAGAAGAAAATTATCAGGTAAGCATAATTTAAGTTTTTCTTTTTAAATGGGGAGAGTCCAGAGCTACATGCATTACTTTTGGTAAAACAATACCCAAGCTATAGAGGACACTGAATGCAAAAAAAGGGCGGATAGACAAGGCGGCCCATTCGAAGGGCACCACAGCCTGAAATTACCCAAACCGATCAACAACTACTGTACCGAGCAGAACAAAAAGGACTGAAAGGACTAAGTAACTGCCCAACAGTTAAATCCAGCAAAGCCCAGATAGAGACCGCTCAAAGGCACTAGATTCCACAGAGCACAAAGTCCCTGAAGAGACAAGTCCCGCTGGCTCCAAGGCCGTACCGATTCCCAGAAGGGAAAAGGAAAAAAAAATATTCAACAAGAGATCGAAAATCTCAGCAACTAGGGTATAAAAGGAACCCCAGCATAATCGAGCGCAACCACAGGTTGCAGCAGGACAAAGAAAAAAGGAACAGAGATAAACTCAAACACCCTACCAGAAGATAGGGGAAAAAAAACCCTACCCCAATCTAGAGAAAGTATAAAGGACCAAGATTCAATCCAAAGACAACCCCGAAGACGGAGCAGAACCTATAACTCACACAGAGTGCAGTCTGCACTCATGAAAGAGCTATCACGGAATAAGCAGATATTCCCCAGAACTGCCAATAATTAGCAGCATAAGCAGTTATCGTGCTCCAGATGGAGCTACCGGCTCCCACTCTGCCACACAAGACTAGAAGACATCAGTCATGAACACTAGCCTGTCAAGTTAAAAACTGCACAAGGAGACTCCCACTGAGGGAACCCTTTGGAAGTGCAGGAACTCACTCCCTTCTAAAAATAGGGAAGCAGAGAAAACATGCTGAGTAAAAACTCCTCTAATCTCCACGTCTAGAGAGATCACAAGATCTGGAGACGAACACAGTCAAAAATTCAACCGATGCATAGGCCTCAGGCCAAAAAAAGGTAAAACCAGCCCACAGCTGGATTCAAACCAACAACTCAAGTAGCAAAACCCCAAAAACCCACCATTACATTACATGGGCTACTTCCTTGAGACAAAGGCCAGACACCAAAAACGCCTGGCATGTCCGAAGATGAGGAAATAAATCCCTGTATTACCCAGAGCTCAAAAGAGGACTAAACGGTAACAAAGGGTAGGCAAACCCTGACCATATGTAACAAGCTTGGCAAGCTAAACCACCAAGCCGGAACAGAACGTAGTACGATCTCGAGTTCCAAAACCCAGACCCAGATTCCTTCCCTACAGGAAGGTGAACTCCCAGACAAAGGGAGACCACACACTGACACAGTGAGAACATAATACCAGAATCCACCTCAACATGACTGTACCACAAGGTACCCCCCTCTGAGCATTAGACGGACACCATGGTATAACCTGCT